>NC_059198.1:55787261-55799761 GCF_020615455.1 Coregonus clupeaformis | reverse complement strand
TTGTGGATCGCTGTAATCTGAGGGAAATATGTGTCTCTAATATGGTCATACATTTGGCAGGAGGTTAGGAAGTGCAGCTCAGTTTCCACCTCATTTTGTGGGCAGTGTGCACATAGCCTGTCTTCTCTTGAGAGCCAGTTCTGCCTACGGCGGCCTTTCTCAATAGCAAGGCTATGCTCACTGAGTCTGTACATAGTCAAAGCTTTCCTTAAATTTGGGTCAGTCACAGTGGTCAGGTATTCTGCCACTGTGTACTCTCTGTTCAGGGCCAAATAGCATTTTAGTTTGCTCTGTTTTTTGGTTAATTCTTTCCAATGTGTCAAGTAATTTTCTTTTTGTTTTCTCGTGATTTGGTTGGGTCTAATTGTGTTGCTGTCCTGGGGCTCTGTGGGGTCTGTTTGTGTTTGTGAACAGAGCCCCAGGACCAGCTTGCTTAGGGGACTCTTGTCCAGATTCATCTCTCTGCATGTGATGGCTTTGTTATGGAAGGTTTTGGAATCGCTTCCTTTTAGGTGGTTGTAGAATTTAACGGCTCTTTTCTGGATTTTGATAATTAGCGGGTATTGGTCTAATTCTGCTCTGCATGCATTATTTGGTGTTTTACATTGTACACAGAGGATATTTTAGCAGAATTCTGCATGCAGAGTCTCAATTTGGTGTTTGTCCCATTTTGTGAATTCTTGGTTGGTGAACGGACCCCAGACCTCACAACCATAAAGGGCAATGAGTTCTATAACTGATTCAATTATTTTTAGCCAGATCCTAATTGGTAAGTCGAATTTTATGTTCCTTTTGATGGCGTAGAAAGCCCTTCTTGCCTTGTCTCTCAGCTCATTCACAGCTTTGTGGAAGTTACCTGTAACACTGATGTTTAGGCCGAGGTATGTATAGTTTTTTGTGTGCTCTATGGCAACGGTGTCTAGATGGAATTTTGTATTCGTGGTCCTGGCAACTGGACTTTTCTTGGAACACCAATATTTTTGTCTTACTGAGATTTACTGTCAGGGCCCAGGTCTGACAGAATCTGTGCAGAAGATCTAGCTGCTGCTGTAGGCCCTCCTTGGTTGGGGACAGAAGCACCAGATCATCAGCAAACAGTAAACATTTGACTTCATATTCTAGTAGGTGCTGCAGACTGTTTTAGTGCCCTCTGCAATTTGTTGATATATATGTTGAAGATGGTGGGGCTTAAACTGCATCCCTGTCTCACCCGACGGCCCTGTGGAAAGAAATGTGTGTTTTTTGCCAATTTTAATCACACACTTGTTGTTTGTGTACATGTATTTTATAATGTCGTATGTTTTCCCCCAACACAACTTTCCATTAATTTGTATAGCAGACCCTAATGCTAAATTGAGTCAAAAGCTTTTTTTAAATCAACAAAGCATGAGAAGACTTTGCCTTTGTTTTGGTTTGTTTGTTTGTCAATTAGGGTGTGCAGGGTGAATACGTTGTCTGTTGTACGGTAATTTGGTAGAAAGCCAATTTGACATTTGCTCAGTACATTGTTTTCACTGAGGAAATGAACTAGTCTGCTGTTAACGATAATGCAGAGGATTTTCCCAAGGTTGCTGTTGACGCATATCCCACGGTAGTTATTGGGGTCAAATTTGTCTCCACTTTGTGGATTTGGGTGATCAGTCCTTGGTTCCACATATTGGGGAAGATGCCAGAGCTAAGGATGATGTTAAAGAGTTTAAGTATAGCCAACTGGAATTTGTGGTCTGTATATTTTATAATTTCATTGAGGATACCATCAACACCACAGGGTTGTATTTTGTACTGTAGTTCATTCAAAGTAATTGGAGAATCCAGTTGGTTCTTGTAGTCTTTAATAGTTGATTGTAAGATTTGCATTTGATCATGTATATGTTTTTGCTGTTTGTTCTTTGTTATAGGGCCAAAAAGATTGAAGAAGTGGTTTACCCATACATCTCCGTTTTGGATAGATAACTCTTCGTGTTGTTGTTTGTTTAGTGTTTTTCAATTTTCTCAGAAGTGGTTAGAGTCTATGGATTCTTCAATTACATTGAGCTGATTTCTGACGTGCTGTTCCTTCTTTTTCCGTTGTGTATTTCTGTATTGTTTTAGTGATTCACCATAGTGAAGGCGTAGGCTCAGGTTTTCTGGGTCTCTATGTTTTTGGTTGGATGTGTTTCTCCATTTCTTTCTTAGGTTTTTGCATTCTTCATCAAACCATTTGTCACTGTTGTTACATTTCTTAGGTTTTCTGTTAGAATTTTTTTGATTTGATAGGAAAGCTGAGAGGTCAAATATACTGTTTAGGTTTTCTACTGCCAAGTTTACATCTTCACTATTACAGTGGAACATTTTGTCCAGGAAGTTGTCTAAAAGGAGTTGAATTTGTTGGTGCCTAATTGATTTTGGGAGGTTTCCACACTACTTTCCTTCCATCTATAGTATATCTTAATATTATTTAGATTAGTTATAGGTGTACCTACCATAGGAGTCCCCTCGAAGCCTACCATTGACTATGTACAGACCCAGCGTGCGACAGAGCTGCAGGAGTCGTGACCCGTTTTTGTTGGTTATGTTGTCATAGTTGTGCCTAGGGGGGCATATGGGGGAGGGAATGTTGTCACCTCCAGGTAGGTGTTTGTCCCCCTGTGTGCTGAGGGTGTCAGGTTCTTGTCCAGTTCTGGCGTTTAGGTCGCCACAGACTAGGACATGTCCTTGGGCATGGAAATGATTGATTTCCCCCTCCAGGATGGAGAAGCTGTCGTCATTAACCTCTACTGGATGGGTGTCCTGAAATCGGGATTGTTGTTGCTCAATATGAATAATGTGACTACAATGACGTTGTAAACAAAAGCTAATTTTCACGGACATATACATGTCTTATATGGGCAGAAAGCTTAAATTATTGTTAAACTAACTGCAGTGTCCAATTTACAGTAGCTATTACAGCTAAAAAATACCATGCTATTGTTTGAGGATAGTGCACAACAACAAAACACATTTGTCACGAAGACAGATCTGAAGGTAAATAATGTACTTACATTCAGTCATCTTGCTCTGATTTGTCATCCTGAGGGTCCCAGAGATAAAAGCCAGCTTTGTATTGTTTGATAAAATCAATGTTTGTATCCTAACATGATCCATGTTGTATACAGCGTTCCGCATGAATTCTGACTCGTTCAACTTGCAACAAAGCATTTCGACGTAATATATGTGCTACATATATAAAAAAATGAATGTTACTGTGTGAATTAAATTGTCATGTTTGGATTGTTTCAAGAGTTCCTAAAGAGCTAACAAATGTTGATATGTTTTATAGTACTGTAAATTATATGGATTTATTGTTACAGAGAAACTGTGTTATTCTGTTCGTCGGATGGCGGATAGTTCGAAGAGGAGCGACACGGGTGTGCTCTTAACATACAGTGTTAAGGTGTGGTCATTAGATCCAACAATGTGTATGTTGTTTTCATGCCTTTGTTTTCATGTTTTGGGGCCATGCAAAGTGATGTTAATTAGACGATAGGAGATACTGGGAGTTGACACTCTTGGAAGAATAAAAGCTGGGTTTAAACTTGGATCATGAACTTGCCTGGTCGTTTGTCAGTACCCCAGACAGTTTTTAGGTCCATTGCTTGAGTATTTAGATTTCTGAATCTTTCTATCTAAATGCTGAATTACCAAAATTACCTAAAATGCATTAAAAACTGTGTATTTATTGTTACATAAACAACGATTGGTGTCTCGGCATTGAATTGTCAAATAAACATGTTGTTTAATGTAAAAGTATTTTAAAAAACAAAGACCTACTTTGTGTGCTGAAGGTCTTCCATATAGTCTGTAATACGATCGATACTCTTCTTCCTGGTTCTAAAATTGATAATTACAGGAGGCAGGAAGAAGGCGTGTCTTACTATTGGTTTTCAAGAAAGGAAATCAGGACAAAAGGAAGTAAACAAAGAGATGGTAGCTAGCTAGGCTAGCGGTTAGTAATCTCTGAAGTAAAGTAAGAGATGGTAGCTAGCTAGGCTAGCGGTTAGTAATCTCTGAAGTAAAGTAAGAGATGGTAGCTAGCTAGGCTAGCGGTTAGTAATCTCTGAAGTAAGAGATGGTAGCTAGCTAGGCTAGCGGTTAGTAATCTCTGAAGTAAAGTAAGAGATGGCAGCTAGCTAGGCTAGCGGTTAGTAATCTCTGAAGTAAGAGATGGTAGCTAGCTAGGCTAGCGGTTAGTAATCTCTGAAGTAAAGTAAGAGATGGTAGCTAGCTAGGCTAGCGGTTAGTAATCTCTGAAGTAAAGTAAGAGATGGTAGCTAGCTAGGCTAGCGGTTAGTAATCTCTGAAGTAAGAGATGGTAGCTAGCTAGGCTAGCGGTTAGTAATCTCTGAAGTAAAGTAAGAGATGGTAGCTAGCTAGGCTAGCGGTTAGTAATCTCTGAAGTAAAGTAAGAGATGGTAGCTAGCTAGGCTAGCGGTTAGTAATCTCTGAAGTAAAGTAAGAGATGGTAGCTAGCTAGGCTAGCAAAGTAAGGCTAGGCGAATAACGTTAGTAGTTGAGTAGCTGAGTGACGTTGGCTAAAATGAAGTGCATTGTACCAGGGTGCAATAATGTTCTGCTCAGATACAAATACACTACACATTTCCGCTCTGTTCCTGACTGCGATGGAGCTTTGTGTCAGCCATGGCTGCAGGCCATCCCACATCCTGCTTATGGTGTCGATATGACGCCTGAAGTCATTCACCAGCTGCGGTTGACCATGTCCAATGATCACTTTGTGGCCACTGATTACAATGGGGACCGGTTGAAACCAGGTTCCGTCCCCACCATTTTTCCACAATGGACAGGAAAGCTCCAACCGTTTAAGGGACGTTGCTAGCTAGCTACGTTGCTAACACCTGTAGCGAGTCACCACAAAGTCATTTATAACGTTATTTATTTGCCATTCCTTGAAGTAGTTTGTGGGTTTTTTTTAGCTTAGCTACTACTATAAAGTTATCCTGCCCTGATGACTGTTTTGTTAATTTTGCTTTGTGATGCCATTCCCTTTTTCATTTTAAACTTTGCTGATAAGAAATAGTGTATTATTTTCTACTAGGCATCACAGTTTTCTGTAGTGCTATTGATTGCATAAAATGATTTGCCCTAGTTAAGGTCCATGAGTAGGAAACAGCCCTAGCCAGAGCCAGATAGATAAATATATATGTCCCTAGCTGGTGCATTAGTTGTAATGACAACAAACCTTTACATTATCTCAATTAAAACATTTTAGAATATCAGCCCTGAATTGACATGTAATGACTGACTCTGTTTTCTACCAGCTAACATCAACAATCACTCTTTCTGTTTCTACCTGCCTGGGAGGGAATGGAAGAAGGAGAGGGGTGGTGGAACAGACATGAGGATAGGACAATTAACCAATTAAGACTAATTAGGACACATTTCTATATTTTGTTTTGTTATTCTGTTACTCATCTTTCAGTAGATCCAGAAGCCACGTGGAGTAATCCCAACAGGCCAAGGACTGGTTAGAGAAGAGTGTCTGAACAGAAGACATTCAACTTTAGAACCTGATTGGTCCAGCAGACTGTCAATCAACTTTAGAACCCGATTGGTCCAGTAGGCTGTCTAGAACCCGATTGGTCCAGTAGGCTGTCTAGAACCCGATTGGTCCAGTAGGCTGTCTAGAACCCGATTGGTCCAGTAGCCTATTAAGAGGCGGGCAGATAAACAGGTCATATACAAAGACCCAGACCTCAAAGTGGACACCAGACCTACCTCCCAACATCACCCTGGTGGACACCAGACCTACCTCCCAACATCACCCTGGTGGACACCAGACCTACCTCCCAACATCACCCTGGTGGACACCAGACCTACCTCCCAACATCACCCTGGTGGACACCAGACCTACCTCCCAACTCACCCCGGTGGACACCAGACCTACCTCCCAACATCACCCCGGTGGACACCAGACCTACCTCCCAACATCACCCCGGTGGACACCAGACCTACCTCCCAACATCACCCTGGTGGACACCAGACCTACCTCCCAACATCACCCCGGTGGACACCAGACCTACCTCCCAACATCACCCCGGTGGACACCAGACCTACCTCCCAACATCACCCCGGTGGACACCAGACCTACCTCCCAACATCACCCCGGTGGACACCAGACCTACCTCCCAACATCACCCCGGTGGACACCAGACCTACCAGCCAACATCACCCCAGTGGACACCAGACCTACCAGCCAACATCACCCCAGTGGACACCAGACCTACCTCCCAACATCACCCCGGTGGACACCAGACCTACCTCCCAACATCACCCCAGTGGACACCAGACCTACCTCCCAACATCACCCCGGTGGACACCAGACCTACCAGCCAACATCACCCCAGTGGACACCAGACCTACCTCCCAACATCACCCCAGTGGACACCAGACCTACCTCCCAACATCACCCCAGTGGACACCAGACCTACCTCCCAACATCACCCCGGTGGACACCAGACCTACCAGCCAACATCACCCTGGTGGACACCAGACCTACCTCCCAACATCACCAGACCTACCTCCCAACATCACCCCAGTTGAAAAACCAACCAAGGAGGAGCTGGTGGTAAAACCTTTCAGCCTAACTTTAGCTAGCCTAAGGATGTCAGTGTGATCATTGGTGTCTGTGTGCAGTGTGACTGCTATATATCGACCACCTGGAACAGCGCCATTCCCTACCTCTGGGGTGTTTTCATACCAGTAAACTCAGGGGCATAGACAATCACAATGAATAGAACAGGCTTGGAACCTCTAACCCTGGTCAACTCATGGGCACACTTGCAATGGCTGCCTGGTGTTGTCATCAAATCAATGCTTCATTAACAACAGGTGTGGACTAAATGCTTACATACAGGGCCATTCCCATCAATGATAATAATAATGAAATAATTGAAAAATTAAACATGTACTAATGTAATAATAAATACACAATGAGTAACGATAACTTGGCTATATACAGGGGGTACCAGTACTGAGTCCATGATAACTTGGCTATATACAGGGGGTACCAGTACTGAGTCCATGATAACTTGGCTATATACAGGAGGTACCAGTACTGAGTCCATGATAACTTGGCTATATACAGGGGGTACCAGTACTGAGTCCACGATAACTTGGCTATATACAGGGGGTACCAGTACTGAGTCCACGATAACTTGGCTATATACAGGGGGTACCAGTACTGAGTCCATGATAACTTGGCTATATACAGGGGGGTACCAGTACTGAGTCCATGATAACTTGGCTATATACAGGGGGTACCAGTACTGAGTCCATGATAACTTGGCTATATACAGGGGGGTACCAGTACTGAGTCCATGATAACTTGGCTATATACAGGGGGGAACCAGTACTGAGTCCATGATAACTTGGCTATATACAGGGGGAACCAGTACTGAGTCCATGATAACTTGGCTATATACAGGGGGTACCAGTACTGAGTCCATGATAACTTGGCTATATACAGGGGGTACCAGTACTGAGTCCATGATAACTTGTCTATATACAGGGGGTACCAGTACTGAGTCCATGATAACTTGGCTATATACAGGGGGTACCAGTACCGAGTCCATGATAACTTGGCTATATACAGGGGGTACCAGTACTGAGTCAATGTGCAGAGGTACGAGGTAGTCGAGGTAGATATGTACATATGACAGATAATAATCAATTGCAGCAGCTCATGTGATGAGTCAAATAAGTTATTCCAAAAAGGGTCAGACATTTTTTGGTACCCTTCCACAGATCTGTGCCTACGACACAATCTTGTCTCAGAGCGCTACGGACAATTCCTTCGACCTCATGGCTTGGTTTTTTTCTCTGACATGCACTGTCAACTGTCCAAATCATGTCCAATCAATTGAATATACCACAGGTGGACTCCAATCAAGTTGTAGAAACATCTCAAGGATGATCAATGGAAACAGGATGCACCTGAGTTCAATTTCGAGTCTCATAGCAAAGGGTCTGAATACTTATGTAAATAAGGTATTTCAGTTTTTTCTTTTTAATATATTTGCTAAAAATTATATAAAGCTGTTTGCGCTTTGTCAATATGGGGTATTGGGTGTAGATTGATGAGGATTTTTTATTTATTTAATCCATTTTAGAATAAGGCTGTAAGTTAACAAAGTGGAAAAAGTCAAGGGGGGTGTGAATACTTTCCTAAGGCACTATATATACAGGGCGTACCGGTACCAGATCAATGTGTAGAGGTACGAGGTATTTGAGGTAGATATGTACATGAAGGCAGGGTAAAGTGACTAGGCATCAGGATAGATAATAATAAGGTATTTGAGGTATATATGTACATGAAGGCAGGGTAAAGTGACTAGGCATCAGGATAGATAATAATAAGGTATTTGAGGTAGATATGTACATGAAGGCAGGGTAAAGTGACTAGGCATCAGGATAGATAATAATAAGGTATTTGAGGTAGATATGTACATGAAGGCAGGGTAAAGTGACTAGGCATCAGGATAGATAATAATAAGGTATTTGAGGTAGATATGGACATGAAGGCAGGGGTAAAGTGACTAGGCATCAGGATAGATAATAATAAGGTATTTGAGGTAGATATGTACATGAAGGCAGGGTAAAGTGACTAGGCATCAGGATAGATAATAATAAGGTATTTGAGGTAGATATGGACATGAAGGCAGGGTAAAGTGACTAGGCATCAGGATAGATAATAATAAGGTATTTGAGGTAGATATGGACATGAAGGCAGGGTAAAGTGACTAGGCATCAGGATAGATAATAATAAGGTATTTGAGGTAGATATAGACATGAAGGCAGGGTAAAGTGACTAGGCATCAGGATAGATAATAATAAGGTATTTGAGGTAGATATGTACATGAAGGCAGGGTAAAGTGACTAGGCATCAGGATAGATAATAATAAGGTATTTGAGGTAGATATGTAGATGAAGGCAGAGTAAAGTGACCAGGCATCAGGATAGATAATAATAAGGTATTTGAGGTAGATATGTAGATGAGTGTGTATTGAGTGAGTGTGCGTATATGGTGGGTATATATTGTCTAGTGAGTGTGCGTAGGGTCAGTGCAAGATCGAGTCAGTGCAGATAGTTCTGGTTGGGGTATGTACGTACGGTCACTGTGGGGACGACATCATCGATGCACTTATTGATGAAGCCAGTGACTGATGTGGTGTACTCCTCAATGCTATCTGAAGAATCCCGGAACATGTTCCAGTCTGTGCTAGCAAAACAGTCCTGTAGCTTAGCATCTGCGTCATCTGACCACTTTTTTATTAACCGAGTCACTGGTGCTTCCTGCTTTAGTTTTTGCCTATAAGCAAGAATCAGGAGGATAGAATTATGGTCAGATTTGCCAAATGGAGGGCGAGGGAGAGCTTTGTATGCGTCTCTGTGTGTGGAGTAAAGGTGGTCTAGAGTTTTTTTTCCCTCTGGTTGCACATTTAACATGCTGGTACGGATTTAAGTTTCCCTGCATTAAAGTCCCCGGCCACTAGGAGCGCTGCCTCTGGATGAGCGTTTTCCTGTTGACTTATGGCCTTATACAGCTAATTTAGTGCAATCTTAATGCCAGCATTGGTTTGTGGTGGTAAATAGACGGCTATGAAAAATATAGATGAGAACTCTCTTGGTAGATAGTGTGGTCTATAGCTCTACCTCAGGCGAGCAAAACCTCGAGACTTCCTTAGTATTTGATTTTGTGCAACAGCTGTTGTTTACAAATATACACAGACCGCCACCCCTTGTCTTACCGGAGTCAGCCGTTCTATCCTGCTGATGTAGCGTATAGCCCGCTAGCTGTATTTTATCCATGTCGTCGTTCAGCCACGACTCGGTGAAACATAAGATATTACAGTTTTTAATGTCCCGTTGGTAGGATAACCGTAATCTTAGGTCATCCAATTTGTTTTCCAATGATTGAACGTTGGCTAATAGGATTGATGGGAGAAGCAGTTTACTCGCTCGCCGTCGGATCCTTACAAGGCACCCCGACCTACGTCCACGATATCTCTGTCTCTTCCTCATGCTAATGACGGGGATTTGGGCCTTGTCAGGTGTCTGTAGGATATCCTTCGCAGCCGCCTCATTGAAGAAAAATTATTCGTCCAATACGAGGTGAGTAATCGCTGTCCCAATAACCAGAAGCACTTTTTGGTTAAAAGAGACGATGGAAGAAATATTATGTACAAAATAAATTACAAATAACGCGGAAAAACACACATAATAGTACAATTGGTTAGAGGGCTGTAAAACGGAAGCCATCGTCTCCGGCGCCATTTCTTC
Source organism: Coregonus clupeaformis (assembly GCF_020615455.1). Lineage (NCBI taxonomy): Eukaryota > Metazoa > Chordata > Actinopteri > Salmoniformes > Salmonidae > Coregonus > Coregonus clupeaformis. Next base: position 55,789,447 of record NC_059198.1, on the reverse strand, counting down.
GGCGCCATTTATTCGGTCAGAGGGAGGCGCTACAGGAGGCTAAATGGGAGAAGGAAAGAGTAGAGGCACGGCGAGAGGAGCTGGTTAGGCAGCAGAAGGAGCAGGGGTTAATAAAGGAACCCAGTCCTGCTCCTCGCACCAAGCAAGTGGTGCGTGTCGCCAGCCCGGTCCGGCCCGTTCCTGCTCCTCGCACCAAGCCTGTGGTGCGCGTCGCCAGTCCGGCCCGGCCTGTTCCTGCTCCCCGCACCAAGCCAGTGGTGCGTGTCTCCAGTCCGGCCCGGCCTGTTCCTGCTCCTCGCACCAAGCCTGTGGTGCGCGTCGCCAGTCCGGCCCGGCCTGTTCCTGTTCCCCGCACCAAGCCAGTGGTGCGCGTCGCCAGCCCGGTCCGGCCTGTTCCTGTTCCTCGCACCAAGCCAGTGGTGCGCGTCGCCAGTCTGGCCTGTTCCTGCTCCTCGCACCAAGCCAGTGGTGTGTTTGTCCAGTCCGGCACGGCCCGTGCCCGTTCCACCGGTGCCTGGTCCGGCACCGGTCAGCTGTTCCACTCCGGAGCCAGAGCAGTCCGCTCCACCGGTGCCTGATCCAGCTCCGGTCAGCTGCTCCACTCCGGAGCCAGAGCAGTCCGCTCCACCGGTGCCTGATCCAGCTCCGGTCAGCTGCGCCACTCCGGAGCCAGAGCAGTTCGCTACACCGGGGTCCAGTCCAGCTCCGGTCAGCGGCTCCACTCCGGAGCCAGAGCAGTCCGCTCCACCGGTGCCTGATCCAGTTCCGGTCAGCGGCTCCAGTCCAGACCATGACGTCAGCCCCTCTCCAGGTTCGGGGTCTCCCACACCAGGGTCCAGACAGGGCCTGGCGTATCGTGGGAGGAAGGAGAGGGGAAGCAGCGTGCCGAGGTCCAGACCAGACCAGGGGCACAACAGGGAGGCGGAGAGTGAAAGGTTGTCACGCCCCGAGCCGGATCCGCCCACCCGGTCCCTACCCTGTTATGTTTATGTTGTGCGGTCGGAGTTCGCACCTTTGGGGGGGGTACTGTCACGCCCTGACTCAGAGGACGCTTATATGTTGAGTCAGGGTGTGTATATTCCTTGTTGTGCTTTTTCTATGTGGCTTGTCTAGTATGGGTGGATCTATGTTGGCCGGTGTGGTTCCCAATCAGAGGCAGCTGTCGCTCGTTGTCTCTGATTGGGGACCATACTTAGGCAGCCTATTGGCACTGTCTAGTTGTGGGATCTTGTTCCTGGTAAGGTTAGTTGTGTGTCTACCAAACCTCACGTTTCGTTTCCTTTGTTGTTTTGTCATGTGTTTACAGTTCAATAAACATGTACGCATATCACGCTGCGCCTTGGTCTGACCCGTCATTCAACGAACGTGACAGAGCTTCAGGGTGGTAGTCATTTAGGCAGGTTACCTTGGAGATCTTGGGAAAAGGGGCAATAGTGGTCAGTTTGAAACATGTTGGGATTAAGGACTGGGACAAGGAGAGATTGAAAAAAACAAGGAGAGATTGAAACTTGCCAGTTGGTCATGCTTTGAGAACGTGCCCTGGTATTCCATCTTGTGATTGTTAACCTGCAGTATGAAGCTTTCTCAGCCATTTATATGCAGATTAAACAGTTTTAGGCTCAGCTGGCCCCTCCCCGGATTTTGTGTTAAACACTCTAAAACAAAGCTTTCTTAGCGTCCAACAAGCTTTCTCTGCCCTTAACCTTGTTCAGAACACCTCCAAAACAAAGGTCATGTGATTCGGTAAGAAGAATGCCCCCCCCCACCAATGTGATTGCTACCTCTGAGGATTTAGAGCTTGCAGTTCTTGGGAGTAGAGAGGGGAGGGAGGCTAGACGGTACGCTGTCTTTCTCTCAATCCTGCCGCTGCATGGAGAATCCACACAGTGCTACGTGCATAGCGTCATCATCCAGCCACGTTTCAATAAGGCGTATAATATTAACTGTCCTCTAGTTATCATTTAGCAGTTGTCAACTGTCCTCTAGTTATCATTTAGCAGTTGTCAACTGTCCTCTAGTTATCATTTAGCAGTTGTCAGCTGTCCTCTAGTTATCATTTAGCAGTTGTCAACTGTCCTCTAGTTATCATTTAGCAGTTGTCAACTGTCCTCTAGTTATCATTTAGCAGTTGTCAACTGTCCTCTAGTTATCATTTAGCAGTTGTCAACTGTCCTCTAGTTATCATT
>NC_059198.1:55754761-55784761 GCF_020615455.1 Coregonus clupeaformis | reverse complement strand
TAATCAGTAATAAATCCTCTACGGATGGAGGTATTAATCAGTAATAAATCCTCCACGGATGGAGGTATTAATCAGTAATAAATCCTCCACGGATGGAGGTATTAATCAGTAATAAATCCTCTACGGATGGAGGTATTAATCAGTAATAAATCCTCCACGGATGGAGGTGTTAATCAGTAATAAATCCTCTACGGATGGAGGTATTAATCAGTAATAAATCCTCCACGGATGGAGGTATTAATCAGTAATAAATCCTCCACGGATGGAGGTATTAATCAGTAATAAATCCTCTACGGATGGAGGTGTTAATCAGTAATAAATCCTCTACGGATGGAGGTATTAATCAGTAATAAATCCTCCACGGATGGAGGTGTTAATCAGTAATAAATCCTCCACGGATGGAGGTATTAATCAGTAATAAATCCTCCACGGATGGAGGTGTTAATCAGTAATAAATCCTCCACGGATGGAGGTATTAATCAGTAATAAATCCTCCACGGATGGAGGTATTAATCAGTAATAAATCCTTCACGGATGGAGGTATTAATCAGTAATAAATCCTCCACGGATGGAGGTGTTAATCAGTAATAAATCCTCCACGGATGGAGGTATTAATCAGTAATAAATCCTCTATGGATGGAGGTATTAATCAGTAATAAATCCTCCACGGATGGAGGTGTTAATCAGTAATAAATCCTCCACGGATGGAGGTGTTAATCAGTAATAAATCCTCCACGGATGGAGGTGTTAATCAGTAATAAATCCTCCACGGATGGAGGTGTTAATCAGTAATAAATCCTCTATGGATGAAGGTGTTAATCAGTAATAAATCCTCCACGGATGGAGGTGTTAATCAGTAATAAATCCTCCACGGATGGAGGTGTTAATCAGTAATAAATCCTCCACGGATGGAGGTGTTAATCAGTAATAAATCCTCCACGGATGGAGGTGTTAATCAGTAATAAATCCTCCACGGATGAAGGTGTTAATCAGTAATAAATCCTCCACGGATGAAGGTGTTAATCAGTAATAAATCCTCCACGGATGGAGGTGTTAATCAGTAATAAATCCTCTACGGATGGAGGTATTAATCAGTAATAAATCCTCCACGGATGGAGGTGTTAATCAGTAATAAATCCTCCACGGATGGAGGTATTAATCAGTAATAAATCCTCCACGGATGGAGGTGTTAATCAGTAATAAATCCTCCACGGATGGAGGTATTAATCAGTAATAAATCCTCCACGGATGGAGGTATTAATCAGTAATAAATCCTCCACGGATGGAGGTATTAATCAGTAATAAATCCTCCACGGATGGAGGTGTTAATCAGTAATAAATCCTCCACGGATGGAGGTATTAATCAGTAATAAATCCTCTACGGATGGAGGTATTAATCAGTAATAAATCCTCCACGGATGGAGGTGTTAATCAGTAATAAATCCTCCACGGATGGAGGTGTTAATCAGTAATAAATCCTCCACGGATGGAGGTGTTAATCAGTAATAAATCCTCCACGGATGGAGGTGTTAATCAGTAATAAATCCTCCACGGATGAAGGTGTTAATCAGTAATAAATCCTCCACGGATGAAGGTGTTAATCAGTAATAAATCCTCCACGGATGGAGGTGTTAATCAGTAATAAATCCTCCACGGATGGAGGTGTTAATCAGTAATAAATCCTCCACGGATGGAGGTGTTAATCAATAATAAATCCTCCACGGATGGAGGTGTTAATCAGTAATAAATCCTCCACGGATGGAGGTGTTAATCAGTAATAAATCCTCCACGGATGGAGGTATTAATTAGTAATAAATCCTCCACGGATGGAGGTGTTAATCAGTAATAAATCCTCCACTGATGGAGGTGTTAATCAGTAATAAATCCTCCACGGATGGAGGTGTTAATCAGTAATAAATCCTCTACGGATGGAGGTATTAATCAGTAATTAATCCTCCACGGATGGAGGTGTTAATCAGTAATAAATCCTCCACGGATGGAGGTATTAATCAGTAATTAATCCTCCACGGATGGAGGTGTTAATCAGTAATAAATCCTCCACGGATGGAGGTATTAATCAGTAATTAATCCTCCACGGATGGAGGTATTAATCAGTAATTAATCCTCCACAGATGGAGGTATTAATCAGTAATAAATCCTCCACGGATGGAGGTATTAATCAGTAATAAATCCTCCAAGGAGCATTACTCCCAAAGTTATTAATGATGTCCCATATTTATATTTCAGGTAGTTTAACGTTCTGGTGAATATATTGCTTTTTATTCAGTATTCCTCTTTGTATGTTAATGTTTAAAACCCTTCAGTTACTTGATCTCTTCATTAGTTACACTGGGGTAGTCGGACAACTTCTAGAGGATAGCTAGAGAACTGCTAGAGGATAGCTAGAGAACTGCTAGAGGATAGCTAGAGGATAGCTAGACAACTGCTAGAAGATAGCTAGACAACTGCTAGAGGATAGCTAGAGGATAGCTAGACAACTTCTAGAGGATAGCTAGACAACTGCTAGAGGATAGCTAGACAACTGCTAGAGGATAGCTAGACAACTGCTAGAGGATAGCTAGACAACTGCTAGAGGATAGCTAGAGGATAGCTAGACAACTGCTAGAGGATAGCTAGAGGATAGCTAGACAACTGCTAGAGGATAGCTAGAGGATAGCTAGACAACTGCTAGAGGATAGCTAGACAACTGCTAGAGGATAGCTAGACAACCGCTAGAGGATAGCTAGACAACTGCTAGAGGATAGCTAGACAACTGCTAGAGGATAGCTAGACAACTGCTAGAGGATAGCTAGAGGATAGCTAGACAACTTCTAGAGGATAGCTAGACAACTGCTAGAGGATAGCTAGACAACTGCTAGAGGATAGCTAGACAACTGCTAGAGGATAGCTAGACAACTGCTAGAGGATAGCTAGAGGATAGCTAGACAACTGCTAGAGGATAGCTAGACAACTGCTAGAGGATAGCTAGAGGATAGCTAGACAACTGCCAGAGGATAGCTAGAGGATAGCTAGACAACTGCTAGAGGATAGCTAGACAACTGCTAGAGGATAGCTAGACAACTGCTAGAGGATAGCTAGACAACCGCTAGAGGATAGCTAGACAACTGCTAGAGGATAGCTAGAGGATAGCTAGACAACTGCCAGAGGATAGCTAGAGGATAGCTAGACAACTGCTAGAGGATAGCTAGACAACTGCTAGAGGATAGCTAGACAACTGCTAGAGGATAGCTAGACAACCGCTAGAGGATAGCTAGACAACTGCTAGAGGATAGCTAGAGGATAGCTAGACAACTGCTAGAGGATAGCTAGAGGATAGCTAGACAACTGCTAGAGGATAGCTAGACAACTGCTAGAGGATAGCTAGACAACTGCTAGAGGATAGCTAGAGGATAGCTAGACAACTGCTAGAGGATAGCTAGAGGATAGCTAGACAACTGCTAGAGGATAGCTAGAGGATAGCTAGACAACTGCTAGAAGATAGCTAGAGGATAGCTAGAGGATAGCTAGAGGATAGCTAGACAACTGCTGGAAGATAGCTAGACAACTGCTAGAGGATATCTAGACAACTGCTAGAGGATAGCTAGAGGATAGCTAGAGGATAGCTAGACAACTGCTGGAAGATAGCTAGACAACTGCTAGAGGATATCTAGACAACTGCTAGAGCAGTGGTTACCAACCGGTCGATCGCGACCTTCAAGTCAATCCTAGTTGATCACCAAACATTTCTGTAGAAAAGCCAACAATAAAGGCTTGCGCTCCTTTTTTATCAGTGTTGTGCTGTTGGCGGTAGGTACACTTGAATTAGAAGCCCTGTGCACTGGGTAGACAAAGGGTTCCTATTTTGAACCATTTCATTTGTCTGAAAAGACAGTGAGTTCATGTCTAAGTTTAAATTCACCTCTGTCAACACTGGTTTTACTCAACACTATTACAAAACATAAAACACACTTGTCCCTACTTCCTCTAGCGCTGCAGCTGCAATGAATGAGTAGCCAAGTGGATCGATAGACCCGCATTTTATTATTATTACAAGCTCGTCATGTCTTTTTTAATATCGAGGAATATTTCACTTTCCTATGGTCATAGGAACATGATGAATTGTGGAAGACTGTGTCCCTTCTCTCTGGTCAGTCTCACCGGAGGAAAGGAAGGACAGAGCTGGGACCGTGAGAGGCGGACCCTATGCTGCTCTCTCCCTCCCTCCGCTGAGACTAATGCCGTGTTCAAAACAACTGGGAACTCGGAAATCTCCAACTTCTGACTTCAGTGCATTGAAGACAACTGGGAACTCTGGGGGGAAAAAAAGAGATTGGACTGGGAAAAATCATTTTGAACATCATCCAACTTGGAATTCTAAGTCGGATACTCTGCCATCTATCTAAAGCTCCGTCTTTCTGACCTGAACATCGCTAATGTCATGATTTGACCTGTTTCCCCCCCCCTCCCGAGTTCCCAGTTGTATTGAAAGCACCATGGCCATCAGATGCAGGTACCATCAGTGCAGTAAAATAAAAATAAACTAATTATTTGCAAATTATTTCAATTTATGCTCAGCTGTGCCTCGCAAGTGCTACTCCAACTGATCTATTTTGTTATCAAAGCTCACGTTTTGAAATATGATGGTCTGAGAAGAACAATATTGGGTAACACTTTACTTGAGGTCCTCTGTAGCTCAGCTGGTAGAGCACGGCGCTTGTAACGCCAAGGTAGTGGGTTCGATCCCCGGGACCACCCATACACAAAAAATGTATGCACGCATGACTGTAAGTCGCTTTGGATAAAAGCGTCTGCTAAATGGCATATTATTATTATTATTATTATTATTATTATTATTATTATTATTATTATAACACATGACACTGTCATAACCATGTAATAACATGTCATAACAACTGACATAACTTGTCATGACCTGTCCATAATATGGTCATAACACTGTCATGACACATATACTTACACCTGTTGTGACATATATTGCGTTATTTTATGTCTGGTTATGACACCTACATAAGTGTTTCAAAACCCATATTTATTCAAATTAGTTTTTTTTTTCCCTGCCAAGAAGTTTCCTTTCATTTGAAAGTTTTGTTTCTTAAATCCTTTATTGTTGTTGTAATTAATTCTTTACAGCTATGTTTTTTTTCTCTCCATCATATTCTAAATAACTAGTAGAAAATACACTTTATGACACTGTCATGAAGCATTATGACCATCATAATCATATAATCCAGATAGGCCTATCACCTACAGGCCCTTATATCAGTCATCAGTCAATAAGAGGGTGTCTTGTCCTGCTCCTGAAATCTGCTCCTGCATTCATCCCAGTCATCAGCAACAGATCACTGGGGTAGGTGCATGTCTGACATCAATGCAATTACAATGATAATTTAAACATGGTCAAAAACAAACATATAACATAAAGATACTGTTGACACGTAGGTTATGGTGTAATGGAATGTTTTGCCTTGTGTGGTAGGTATTGGGGGTTTTGACACTCTTATGTAGGTGTCATAACCAGCCATTGAATGACGTAATATATTTCACAACAGGTCTAAATATACTGTGTGTGTTCTCTCACCTCATCAAACATTATAGGAGACGACTCAGAGATGTTATCTTGGCAAAGGGAGGGTGTGTTCTCCCTCCTCATCAAACATTATCGGAGACGACTCAGAGCTGTTATCAAAGGGAGGGTGTGTTCTCCCAATAAAATAATGATTTCTTGATGACAATTTGTTTTTTTTCTTTGAACAATTTTAACTCAATTAAAGGTTATATTCATATGATATACTGAGTGTAAGATCAAGCTGATTAACAACAACAACCAACATTTCACAGCCTGTTTTGTTCATATTTACGTAAGGTGTCAATAATTCAGGAGGGCACTGACATTCACATACACTCTTCATATACACTGCTGCTACTCTGTTTATCATATACCCTGATGCCTAGTCACCTTACCCCTATACATATCTACCTCCATCACTCCAGTATCCCTGCACATTGTAAATATGGTGTTGGAAATGACCCTGTATACAGATTCTTACTTTCTGTGTTTTTCTTATTTTTATATCTCGTGTGTTTTTGTTCTACCTTGTTATTTTTATTATTACGTTGATATTGATAACAGCGTTGTTGGGGTTGGAGTTGCAAGAAAGGCATTTCAATGTACTTGTGCACATTACTTTTTTAAAACTTGAAGCTTGAAGGGTGCTGTGAAGACCATGGGGACAAGGGGACTGAATCTCACCCTGAGCCTCTAATGTTGGGGAGGATTTCTCAGGCGAGCCTCTGGATGAGGAACTAGTGGGTCTTCTTGATTAGGCCATACAGAGGGCTGCTTCTATCCATCCAGATACATCCAGCCTGGCTGTGTGTGTGTGTGTGTGTGTGTGTGTGTGTGTGTGTGTGTGTGTGTGTGTGTGTGTGTGTGTCGTTTAGAGGGGAGATGACTGCTTCCTCTACTGCCTCTACTGTACAATTCTCTTTGTACTGCCTCTCTTTCCCCCGTCGCCGACTCCTGTCGTCCCCCAAACCCCCCCCGTCTTCCGTCCTTCAAAACCCCCCTCTGAAATGGAAATGCTGTCCCATTAAAATCCTTCAACATGCAGCCGAGGCGCACATCACTTATGGTAATATTATACATAGAAGGAAATAATATCACAGCAGTGAAAAAATGTTCTTAGAGAGATGCAGAAAGCAGATTAAAAAAAAGATATATACATTCTGGTCTAGAGGGAGGGGTGGGGGATGGGGTGGGGGAGAAGAGAGGGAGACAGAGAGGATATATAGATGGGGAAGAAAAGGAGAGAAAAGAGAGGGAGGTAGAGGAAGTGTGTGTGTGTGTGTGAGAGAGAGAGAGAGAGAGATTGTGAAAGAGACAACGGAAAAGTTAGCGGGGAGATAAATATGTATATGCTAACTAACTATTTAGTAATTGAACACAACTGATATCAGCATGAATCAGTTCTGTGAATCAGCCAGGAGAAATAGACATCCCTAACATCACGGATTTACTATCGCTTAAGTATTTACCATCACTTTAATGGGCTAATGGTGAAAGTGTGTGAGTGGAAAGGATAGTATGTTACGTCTCTCCCTCAAGCCTTAAAATATCACACAGTCAGCCGGGGTATTAGGCTTAGCCTTAACAATTAAAATCTAACGAGCCTTGCTTCGGTGTACAAGTGTACATCTCTGGATGAAAATGAGAGAGGGTCACCTTGCTAATGTGTTCGTGTGCGTCGAGGCGGGTTGGGCTCGGCCCCCGTGCCTCCGCTGAGTGCGATGTTAATGATACACGGTAATCAAGCTGGCTCCCGAGAGGTTCTTCGATGCTTCCATGCTCCTTCTCACTGCACTTAATGAGGAGAGGGGAGGGAAATCAAGTGTCCTTTTTGATCCTTAGGGGTGTATACGGAACATGTAGCAAATTAATAAGAGACCGTAGCAGCACCAGAAGCACCTGCTAGGGAGGGATGGAGAGGGATGGGGAGGGATGGGGAGGGATGGAGGGATGGGGAGGAATGGGGGGATGGAGGGATGGGGAGGGATATGGAGGGATGGGGAGGGATGGGGAGGGATGGAGGGATGGGGAGGGATGGGGGATGGGGAGGGATGGGGAGGGATGGAGGGATGGGGAGGGATGGGGAGGGATGGAGGGATGGAGGGATGGGGAGGGATGGGGGGATGGAGGGATGGGGAGGGATGGAGGGATGGGGAGGGATGGGGGATGGAGGGATGGGGAGGGATGGAGGGGATGGAGGGATGGGGAGGGATGGGGGAATGGAGGGATGGGGAGGGATGGGGAGGGATGGAGGGATGGGGAGGGATGGGGGAGGGATGGAGGGATGGGGAGGGATGGAGGGATGGGGAGGGATGGAGGGGATGGGGGATGGAGGGATATGGAGGGATGGAGGGAGGGATGGAGGGATGGGGAGGGATGGAGGGATGGGGAGGGATGGAGGGATATGGAGGGATGGAGCGAAGGAGAGGGATGGAGGGATATGGAGGGATGGAGGGATGGAGGGATGGGGAGGTTTGGAGGGGATAGAGGGATGGGGGAGGGATGGAGGGATGGAGGGATGGAGGGATGGAGCGATGGAGGGATGGGGAGGGATGGAGGGGATGGAGCGATGGAGGGATGGAGCGATGGGAGTGATGGAGGGATGGAGCGATGGAGCGATGGAGGGGGATGGAGTGATGGAGGGATGGAGCGATGGAGCGATGGAGATTTGGAGCGATGGAGGGGGATGGAGGGGGATGGATGGATGGAGGGATGGAGCGATGGAGGGATGGGGAGGGATGGAGCGATGGAGGGGGATGGAGGGATGGAGGGGGATGGAGGGATGGAGCGATGGAGGGATGGGGAGGGATGGAGTGATGGAGCGATGGAGGGGGATGGAGTGATGGAGGGATGGAGCGATGGAGCGATGGAGGGATGGAGCGATGGAGGGGGATGGAGCGATGGAGGGATGGAGGGATGGAGCGATGGAGCGATAGAGGGGGATGGAAGGATGGAGGGATGGAGGGATAGAGGGATGGAGGGATAGAGGGATAGAGGGATGGAGGGATGGAGGGATGGAGGGATAGAGGGGGATGGAGGGATGGAGGGGGATTGAGGGGGATGGAGGGATGGAGGGATAGAGTGGGATGGAGTGATGGAGGGATGGGGGATGGAGCGATGGAGGGATGGGGAGGGATGGAGGGATGGAGCGATGGAGCGATGAAGGGGGATGGAGGGATGGAGGGATGGAGCGATGGAGCGATGGAGGGATGGAGCGATGGAGCGATGGAGGGGGATGGATGGATGGAGGGATGGAGCGATGGAGGGATGGGGGGGAGGGATGGAGCGATGGAGGGCGATGGAGGGGGATGGAGGGGGATGGAGGGGGATGGAGGGATGGAGCGATGGAGGGATGGGGAGGGATGGAGTGATGGAGCGATGGAGGGGGATGGAGTGATGGAGGGATGGAGCGATGGAGGGATGGAGCGATGGAGGGGGATGGAGCGATGGAGGGATGGAGGGATGGAGCGATGGAGCGATAGAGGGGGATGGAAGGATGGAGGGATGGAGGGATAAGGGATGGAGGGATGGAGGGATGGAGGGATAGAGGGGGATGGAGGGATGGAGGGGGATTGAGGGGGATGGAGGGATGGAGGGATAGAGTGATGGAGGGATGGAGGGATGGAGCGATGGAGCGATGGAGGGGGATGGAGGGATGGGGAGGGATGGAGGGATATGGAGGGATGGAGAGGGATGGGGGGATAGAGGGATGGAGAGGGATGCAGGGATGGAGGGGGATGGAGGGATGGAGAGGGATGAAGGGTGGAGAGGGATGGAGGGATGGAGGGAGGGAGGGAGGGAGGGATGGAGGGAGGGAGGGAGGGATGGAGGGGGATGGAGTGATGGAGGGATGGGGGATGGAGCGATGGAGCGATGGAGGGGGATGGAGTGATGGGGGATGGAGGGATGGGGAGGGATGGAGGGATGGGGAGGGATGGAGGGATATGGAGGGATGGAGCGAAGGAGAGGGATGGAGGGATATGGAGGGATGGAGCGATGGAGGGATGGGGAGATTTGGAGGGGGATGGAGGGATGGGGAGGAATGGAGGGATGGAGCGATGGAGGGATGGAGCGATGGAGGGATGGGGAGGGATGGAGGGATGGAGCGATGGAGGGATGGAGCGATGGAGCGATGGAGGGATGGGGATGGAGGGAGAGAGGGATGGAGGGGGATGGAGGGATGGAGGGATGGAGCGGGATGGAGGGATGGAGGGAGGATGGATCTAATGGATCTGACATGTTCTAATGGATCTGACATGTTCTAATGGATCTGACATGTTCTAATGGATCTGACATGTTCTAATGGATCTAATGGATCGTCAATGAGTCTATCTTCTTAAATGTTCTGAAAACGTTCTGGCCATGTCTCATCAGGCTGAGGTTGCTATGGGGCTGTAGTAACATTGTTTAAAACAACTGCTGTCTTAATCTGCATACGTTGAGATGGGACAATAAGACAGAGAGAGAAACCGTTTTCTGGGAATCCCATGTTGCATAGTACAATGCTGGGCTGCTCTTCTGCCCTGAGAACACCAACAGTACCTTCGATACTAGCAGGTCTGTGCTGCCTGGCCCACATGGCGCTGGAGGGAATGAAATCAGATGGTCCATGTTAGGGCCGGTCGTTTTCACACTGTATGCTAATGATGTCGGTGAACATTGTTAACTCTGGAAAAACTCCACCTGTATGCTGACTGTCTGCTCCTGGGCCTCTAACATTGAGCTTTTCAGGATTTGCAACTGGCTTTTGATCCAATTCAACTCTTCCACCTGAAACTGGTGCTGAATGCCATTCTGAAACATCTCTTCCACCTGAAACTGGTGCTGAATGCCGTTCTGAAACAACTCTTCCACCTGAAACTGGTGCTGAATGCCATTCTGAAACATCTCTTCCACCTGAAACTGGTGCTGAATGCCATTCTGAAACATCTCTTCCACCTGAAACTGGTGCTGAATGCCATTCTGAAACATCTCTTCCACCTGAAACTGGTGCTGAATGCCGTTCTGAAACAACTCTTCCACCTGAAACTGGTGCTGAATGCCATTCTGAAACATCTCTTCCACCTGAAACTGGTGCTGAATGCCATTCTGAAACAACTCTTCCACCTAAAACTGGTGCTGAATGCCAGAAAGACTCAGTACATGGTTTTGTCTAACCTCAAAGCAGATACATGGAGTAATTTGCAGATTTTAACTGTAAATGGCCAACTGATCAGAAGGGTATCTTCTTATAAGTACCTGGGCATGCATTTAGATGAAAAGCTAAATTTTAAACAGCACCTTGAAAACTTGACAAAGAAACTGATGTTGAAATTGGGTTTTAATTTTAGGAACAAATCTTGTTTTTCTACATCAGTTAGGATGGATCTTGTGCAAGGGACATGTTTATCTGTGTTGGATTATGGTGACATCATTTACATGCAAGCACCTTAAGGTGCTGGACGCAGTGTATCACAGAGCGCTTAGGTTCATAACTAAAGGAAGACCACTGTGAACTATACAACATGGTGAAGTGGTCCTCCCTTCCTACCAGAAGGCACTGGTACATATTTGTGTACAAGGCAGTGCTTTGACTCCTCCCTACATATCTTTGCTCCTCACTAACATCATCACAAAGCCTCCCCCTTCTCAGTGCTCGCATTCTCAGTTCTTAGGGAAAGAAGACAGGAATGTCAGTGTTCTGCAATGGCCAGCGAAGAGCCCGGATCTCAATCCCATTGAGGACATCTGGGACCTGTTGGATCAGAGGGTGAAGGCTAGGGCCATTCCCCACAGAAAGGTGCCTTGGTGGAAGAGTGGGGTAACATCTCACAGCAAGAACTGGCAAATCTGGTGCAGTCCATGAGGAGGAGATGCACTGCAGTACTTAATGCAGCTGGTGGCCACACCAGATACTGACTGTTACTTTTAATTTTGACCCCCCCCCCCTTTGTTCAGGGACATATTATTCTATTTCTGTTAGTCACATGTCTGTGGAACTTGTTCAGTTTATGTCTCAGTTGTTGAATCTTGTTATGTTCATAGAAATATTTACACATGTTTTGAGAATGACACAAATACTAATTTTCACAAAGTCTGCTGCTTCAGTTTTGATGATGGCAATTTGCATATACTCCAGAATGTCATGAAGAGTGATAAGATGAATTGCAATTAATTGCAAAGTCCATCTTTGCCATGAAAATAAACTTAATCCCCAAAAAACATTTCCACTGCATTTCAGCCCTGCCACAAAAGGACCAGCTGACATCATGTCAGTGATTCTCTCGTTAACACAGATGAGAGTGTTGACGAGGACAAGGCTGGAGATCACTCTGTCATGCTGATTGATTTAGAATAACAGACTGGAAGCTTTAAAAGGAGGGTGGTGCTTGAAATCATTGTTCTTCCTCTGTTAACCATGGTTACCTGCAAGGAAACACGTACCGTCATCATTGCTTTGCACAAAAAGGGCTTCACATGCAAGGATATTGCTGCTAGTAAGATTGCACCTAAATCAACCATTTATCGGATCATCAAGAACTTCAAGGAATCCTACGCGTTAACTGCCGACATTATTACGCATATTAATTGATAATGATGGAAAATAGGATATGCATATATTTTTTAATAGTTATATATATACAGTGGGGAGAACAAGTATTTGATACACTGCCGATTTTGCAGGTTTTCCTACTTACAAAGCATGTAGAGGTCTGTAATTTGTATTACATTTTAGTCATTTAGCAGACGCTCTTATCCAGAGCGACTTACAGTTAGTGAATACATATATATATTTTTTATACTGGCCCCCCGTGGGAATCGAACCCACAACCCTGGCGTTGCAAACGCCATGCCCTATCAACTGAGCTACATCCCTGCCGGCCATTCCCTCCCCTACCCTGGACGACGCTGGGCCAATTGTGCGCCGCCCATGAGTCTCCCGGTCGCGACAGAGCCTGGATTCGAACCAGGATCTCTAGTGGCACAGTTAGCACTGCGATGCAGTGCCTTAGACCACTGCGCCACTCAGGAGTACACTTCAACTGTGAGAGACGGAATCTAAAACAAAAATCCAGAAAATCACATTGTATGATTTTTAAGTAATTAATTTGCATTTTATTGCATGACATAAGTATTTGATCACCTACCAACCAGTAAGAATTCCGGCTCTCAAAGACCTGTTAGTTTTTCTTTAAGAAGCCCTCCTGTTCTCCACTCATTACCTGTATTAACTGCACCTGTTTGAACTCGTTACCTGTATAAAAGACACCTGTCCACACACTTAATCAAACAGACTCCAACCTCTCCACAATGGTCAAGACCAGAGAGCTGTGTAAGGACATCAGGGATAGAATTGTAGACCTGCACAAGGCTGGGATGGGCTACAGGACAATAGGCAAGCAGCTTGGTGAGAAGGCAACAACTGTTGGCGCAATTATTAGAAAATGGAAGAAGTTCAAGATGACGGTCAATCACCCTCAGTCTGGGGCTTCATGCAAGATCTCACCTCGTGGGGCATTAATGATCATGAGGAAGGTGAGGGATCAGCCCAGAACTACACGGCAGGACCTGGTCAATGACCTGAAGAGAGCTGGGAACACAGTCTCAAAGAAAACCATTAGTAACACACTATGCCGTCATGGATTAAAATCCTGCAGCGCACACAAGGTCCCCCTGCTCAAGCCAGCGCATGTCCAGGCCCATCTGAAGTTTGCCAATGACCATCTGGATGATCCAGAGGAGGAATGGGAGAGGGTCATGTGGTCTGATGAGACAAAAATAGAGCTTTTTGGTCTAAACTCCACTCGCCGTGTTTGGAGGAAGAAGAAGGATGAGTACAACCCCAAGAACACCATCCCAACCGTGAAGCATGGAGGTGGAAACATCATTCTTTGGGGATGCTTTTCTGCAAAGGGGACAGGACGACTGCACCGTATTGAGGGGAGGATGGAAGGGGCCATGTATCGCGAGATCTTGGCCAACAACCTCCTTCCCTCAGTAAGAGCATTGAAGATGGGTCGTGGCTGGGTCTTCCAGCATGACAACAACCCGAAACACACAGCCAGGGCAACTAAGGAGTGGCTCCGTAAGAAGCATCTCAAGGTCCTGGAGTGGCCTAGCCAGTCTCCAGACCTGAACCCAATAGAAAATCTTTGGAGGGAGCTGAAAGTCTGTATTGCCCAGTGACAGCCCCGAAACCTGAAGGATCTGGAGAAGGTCTGTATGGAGGAGTGGGCCAAAATCCCTGCTGCAGTGTGTGCAAAATATACTTCTCCCATAGGCAAAGAAATTCAAAAGGGGTGATGATATTAATTAATAGTAATTTCGATCCGAATGTGCAAATTGTCCAAATAGATACGCAAGGTAGATGGATTATTTTAAATATGTTATTGGACCATAAACAGATATGGCTCATTAACCTTTACGGACCAAATAACGATGATACACAATTCTTTGACAATATATATAATAAATTATCAACCCTCTGTAGCTTAGCTGGTAGAGCACGGCGCTTGTAACGCCAAGGTAGTGGGTTCGATCCCCGGGACCACCCATACCCAAAAAATGTATGCACGCATGACTGTAAATCGCTTTGGATAAAAGTGTCTGCTAAATGGCATATTATTATTATTATTATATTATAACCCTGCAAGCAATTCAAGACAATATTATTATGGTGGGGGATTACAATACTGTTTTAAATAGCTCAATGGACCGTAAAGGAAATCACACCACAAACAATCACCCACATGCTCTTAAGGAAATTGTGAATGTCATGATTAACAGCCACACAGAAAGACTCATGTGAAGGTGAAATTACAGAGGAGGAACTTCTGGATGCAATTAAAGACTTTAAGTCTGGGAAAACTCCAGGGTTGGATGGCATACCAGTCGAGGTATACCAAACCTTTTTTGATATACTAAGAGGACCGTTATTAGCATGTTTTAACCACTCCTATGTAAATGGTAGATTATCTGACACTCAAGAAGAAGGTCTGATCTCATTATTACTGAAACAGGATACAAGTGGAAAATATAAAGATCCAGTCCATTTACAAAATTGGAGGCCCCTTACACTTCAGTGTTGTGATGCAAAAATTCTAGCAAAATGTATAGCGCATAGAATTAAAAAGGTATTGTCGGATATTATTCATTCTAATCAGACAGGTTTTTTACATGGAAGATACATTGGAGATAATATAAGGCAAGTATTGGAAACAATAGAACACTATGGAAAATATGGGAAACCAGGCCTGCTATTCATAGCAGACTTCGAAAGGGCATTTGATAAAGTTCGACTGGGGTTTATATATAAATGCCTGGAGCATTTCAATTTTGGAGAATCTCTTATAAAATGGGTCAAAATCATGTATAGTAACCCTAGGTGTAAAATAGTAAATAATGGCTATTTCTCAGAAAGTTTTAAACTGTCAAGAGGAGTGAAACAAGGTTGTCCACTATCGGCATATCTATTTATTGTGGCCATCGAGATGTTAGCTATTAAAATCAGATCCAATAATAATATCAGAGGGTTAGAAATCCAGGGCTTAAAAACAAAGGTGTCATTGTATGCTGATGATTCATGTTTTCTTTTAAATCCACAACTAGAATCCCTCCACAGCCTCATAGAGGATCTAGATACATATTCTAATGTATCAAATTATGACAAATGTACTATATTACAAATTGGATCACTAAAAAATAAAAAATTTACATTACCATGTAGTTTACCAATAAAATGGTCTGATGGTGATGTGGATATACTCGGAATACATATCCTAAAGGAAATAAATGATCTCACTTCAATAAATTTGAATAGAAAGTTAGCAAAAATAGATAAGATCTTACTACCATGGAAAGGAAAATACCTGTCAATTTGTGGAAAAGTCACCCTGATTAACTCTTTAGTATTATCCCAGTTTACCTATTTGCTTATGGTCTTGCCTACGCCTAGCGAACAGTTTTTTAAATTATATGAGAAAAAAATATTCAATTTTATTTGGAACGGCAAGCCAGACAAAATTAAAAGGGCATATTTATATAATGAATATGAATTCGGAGGACAGAAATTATTAAATATTAAAGCATTAGACCTATCACTAAAAGCTTCAGTCATACAAAAGTTATACTTAAATCCGAACTGGTTCTCAAGCAAATTAGTAAGATTGTCTCACCTAATGTTCAAGAAAGGCCTTTTTCCCTTTATTCAGATTACAACAACTCATTTGTAAAATGTATGCATACATGACTGTAAGTCGCTTTGGATAAAAGCGTCTGCTAAATGGCATATTATATTATTATTATTATTTGCAGTTATTTGAAAAGGAAATCATCTCCCAAATATCACTATTTCTAAAACAAGTCATAGAAAGTTAGGTAAAGCAACACCTCACGGCACAAAGCCTCTCCACTATTTGACCTAGATAGTTTGTGTGTATGTATTGATATGTAGGATACATGTGCTTTTAATTTTTTTTTTTATGTAGTTCTGTCCTTGAGCTGTTCTTGTCTATTAATGTTCTGTATTATGTCATGTTTCGTGTTCTGTGTGGACCCCAAGAAGAGTAGCTGCTGCTTTTGCAACAGCTAATGGGGATCCTAATAAAATACCAAATACCTCTCCTCCTCCTCCTTTCCCCCTCGCCTCCCCCTCTCCTCTCTCCTCCTCTCCCCCTCGCCTCCTCCTCCTCTCCCCCTCTCCTCTCCTCTCCCCCTTTCCTCCTCCTCTCCTCTCCTCTCCTCTCCTCTCCTCTCCTCTCCTCTCCCTCCTCTCCTCTCCTCTCCTCTCTCTCCTCTCCCTCTCCTCTCCTCTCCTCTCCCTCTCCTCTCCTCTCCTCTCCTCTCCTCTCCTCACTCCTCTCCTCCTCTCCTCCTCCTCCTCTCTGCCTCTCCTCTCCCCCTCTCCCCCTTTCCTCCTTCTCTCTCCTCTCCTCTCCTCTCCTCACCTCCTCTCCTCCTCTCCTCCTCCTCCTCTCTGCCTCTCCTCTCCCCCCTCTCCCCCTTTCCTCCTTCTCTCCCCCCTCCTCTCCTCTCCTCTCCTCTCCCACTCTCCCCTCTCCTCTACCTGCTCTTCCAAACCCAGGATCTAGAAAATTGCTCTGTTCAAAAGTGAGGCGTGTTACCATGACTACAGCTTTGGAGTTTATAGGATTATGGGATGAGAGTATGATCATTTCACACCGTGGCCTCAGTTCCATGTGGCTTTAATTCATAATTATCACCACCACATGTAAAACATCTTTAATCTTTAAGTGAAGGTGAAATGGTGTCTGTCCTGTTGGCGTGCAGACTACCATTGGTGATGTCAACTGAAATCAGCTGCTGTATGAAGACATATGTTGGATTCTTTAGCTAGCCTAACTGGCTAAATGGCGAATATATTTCAGTTTTGTGAGCTGGCAGTGTTGTCTTTGGTGACCTTGGTGTGTGGATTTCACAGATGACCCGGTTTTGATCCCTTGGCCCTAACTTAAATAGAGTTGCTGATGCTATGTATTGGCCAATGAGAGGCATTGAAGCCACCAGTCGGCCATATTGGCACTCCACAGAAGAAGAATAATTAATAATAATAATTAGTGATTTAGCTCTTATCCCCAGAGCGACTAACAGGAGCAATTAGGGTTAAGTGAGGGTTAAGTGCCTTGCTCAAGGGCACATCGACAGATTTTTCACCTAGTCGGCTCGGGGATTAGAACCAGCGACCTTTCGGTTACTGGCACAACGCTCTTAACCACTAAGCATTTCAATTAAATGTTCCAAGGACAAAAAATTATACTTTAAGTACTAATGTTACTGTCCCCACTTTGTCCTTGGAACCTTTAATTGAAATACTGTATAATTCCATTCATTCCCATGAAGGACTGCTTCATATAATACAGTTTAGAAGAATGCATTAAAAGGTGTCTGGAATAGAACAAATGTGACTAAAACAAATGTAGAAATTAATGAATGCATTTCTATAGCTTTAATGTTGTTTGGGGAGTGCCAAGATAAGGCGTGGTGGCTTCAAAACAGTTCCCTCTGTCAGTCTAACCCAGGCCAGCTCACACATTACACAGGTCACATTACACAGGTCACATTACACAGGTCACATTACACAGGTCACATTACACAGGTCACATTACACAGGTCACATTACACAGGTCACATTACACAGGTCACATTACAAAGGTCACATTACACAGGTCACATTACACAGGTCACATTACAAAGGTCACATTACACAGGTCACATTACACAGGTCACATTACACAGGTCACATTACACAGGTCACATTACACAGGTCACATTACACAGGTCACATTACACAGGTCACATTACAAAGGTCACATTACACAGGTCACATTACAGAGGTCACATTACACAGGTCACATTACACAGGTCTGATTACACAGGTCACATTACAGAGGTCACATTACACAGGTCTGATTACACAGGTCACATTACACAGGTCACATTACACAGGTCACATTACACAGGTCACATTACAAAGGTCAGATTACAGAGGTCACATTACACAGGTCACATTACACAGGTCACATTACAAAGGTCAGATTACAGAGGTCACATTACACAGGTCACATTACACAGGTCACATTACACAGGTCACATTACACAGGTCACATTACACAGGTCAGATTACACAGGTCACATTACACAGGTCACATTACAAAGGTCAGATTACAGAGGTCACATTACACAGGTCACATTACACAGGTCACATTACACAGGTCACATTACACAGGTCACATTACACAGGTCATATTACAGAGGTCACATTACACAGGTCACATTACAAAGGTCAGATTACAGAGGTCACATTACACAGGTCAGATTACAGAGGTCACATTACAAAGGTCACATTACAAAGGTCAGATTACACAGGTCACATTACAAAGGTCACATTACACAGGTCACATTACACAGGTCAGATTACAGAGGTCACATTACAAAGGTCAGATTACAAAGGTCAGATTACAGAGGTCACATTACAGAGGTTACATTACACAGGTCAGATTACAGAGGTCACATTACACAGGTCACATTACAAAGGTCAGATTACAGAGGTCACATTACACAGGTCAGATTACAGAGGTCACATTACACAGGTCACATTACAAAGGTCAGATTACAGAGGTCACATTACACAGGTCACATTACAAAGGTCAGATTACACAGGTCACATTACAAAGGTCACATTACAAAGGTCACATTACAAAGGTCACATTACAAAGGTCACATTACAAAGGTCACATTACAAAGGTCAGATTACAGAGGTTACATTACAAAGGTCACATTACAAAGGT
Organism: Coregonus clupeaformis; assembly: GCF_020615455.1. NCBI lineage: Eukaryota > Metazoa > Chordata > Actinopteri > Salmoniformes > Salmonidae > Coregonus > Coregonus clupeaformis. Next base: position 55,765,888 of record NC_059198.1, on the reverse strand, counting down.
CAGATTACACAGGTCACATTACAAAGGTCACATTACAAAGGTCACATTACAAAGGTCACATTACAAAGGTCACATTACAAAGGTCAGATTACAGAGGTTACATTACAGAGGTTACATTACACAGATCACATTACACAGGTCACATTACACAGATCACATTACACAGATCACATTACACAGATCACATTACACAGGTCAGATTACACAGATCACATTACACAGATCACATTACACAGATCACATTACACAGATCACATTACACAGGTCACATTACACAGATCACATTACACAGATCACATTACACAGATCACATTACACAGGTCAGATTACACAGGTCAGATTACACAGATCACATTACACAGATCACATTACACAGATCACATTACACAGATCACATTACACAGGTCACATTACACAGATCACATTACACAGATCACATTACACAGATCACATTACACAGATCACATTACACAGATCACATTACACAGGTCACATTACACAGATCACATTACACAGATCACATTACACAGGTCACATTACACAGATCACATTACACAGATCACATTACACAGATCACATTACACAGATCACATTACACAGATCACATTACACAGGTCAGATTACACAGGTCAGATTACACAGATCACATTACACAGATCACATTACACAGATCACATTACACAGATCACATTACACAGGTCAGATTACAGAGGTTACATTACACAGGTCACATTACACAGGTCAGATTACAGAGGTCAGATTACAGAGGTTACATTACAAAGGTCACATTACACAGGTTACATTACACAGGTTACATTACACAGGTCACATTACACAGGTCAGATTACAGAGGTTACATTACACAGGTCACATTACACAGGTCAGATTACAGAGGTCAGATTACAGAGGTTACATTACAAAGGTCACATTACACAGGTCAGATTACAGAGGTTACATTACACAGGTCACATTACACAGGTCACATTACACAGGTTACATTACACAGATCTGACAGGTCACATTACACAGGTTACATTACACAGATCTGACAGGTCACATTACACAGGTCACATTACACAGATCTGACAGGTCACATTACACAGATCTGACAGGTCATATTACACAGATCTGACAGGTTACATTACACAGATCTGACAGGTCACATTACACAGATCTGACAGGTCACATTACACAGATCTGACAGGTCATATTACACAGATCTGACAGGTTACATTACACAGATCTGACAGGTCACATTACACAGTTCTGACAGGTGACTTTAACCAAGAGTACAGTGGTCTGTCTCTCTCTCTCTTTCTCTCTCTCTCTATGTCTCTCTCTCTCTCTCTCTCTCTCTCTCTCTCTCTCTCTCTCTCTCTCTCTCTCTCTCTCTCTCTCTGTCTCTCTCTCTCTCTCTCTCTCTCGTCTCTCTCTCTCTCTCTCTCTCTCTCTCTCTGCTCTCTCTCTCTCTCTCTCTCTCTCTCTCTCTCTCTCTCTCTCTCTCTCTCTCTCTCTCTCTCTCTGCCTCTCTCTCTCTCTCTCTCTCTCTCTCTCTCTCTCTGTCTCTCTCTCTCTCTCTCTCTAGCACAATTTCAATTCCATTTCAATGTAAGGGCTAGATTGGCATGGGAAATATATGTTAACATTCAGAAGTTCCAAAAGAATAAAGACATTTCAAATGTCATATTATGTCTATATACAGTGTTGTAACGATGAGCAAATAGTTAAAGTACAAAAGGGAAAATAATAGATTTTTAAAGGCTTTCTTCTGGATTTTGATCATTAGCGGGTATCGGCCTAATTCTGCTCTGCATGCATTATTTGGTGTTTTACCACCCCCCCCCCACCCCCCCACCCCTCTTTTATGCTGCTGCTACTCTGTCTATTATTTATGCATAGTCACTTTAACTCTACCCACATGTACATATTACCTGAACTACCTCAACTAGCCGGTGCCCCCGCACATTGACTCTGCACCGGTACCCCCCTGTATATAGCCTCCCTACTGTTATTTTATTTTACTGCTGCTCTTTAGTTATTTGCTTTTCTTCTTTTTTTTTTTTCTTAAATCTTAAGTAAGCATTTCACTGTAATGTCTACACCTGTTGTATTCGGCGCATGTGGCAAATAAAATTTGATTTGATTTGATAAAGGGCAAAGGGTTCTATAACTTATTCAAGTATTTTTAGCCAGATCCTAATTGGTATGTCAAATGTTATGTTATTTTTGATGGCATAGAAGGCCCTTCTTGCCTTGTCTCTCAGATCGTTCACAGCTTTTTGTAAGTTACCTGTGGCGCTGATGTTTAGGCTGAGGTATGTATAGTTTTTTGTGTGCTCTATGGCAATGGTGTCCAGAAGGAATTTGTATTTGTGGTCCTGGCAACTGGACTTTTCTTGGAACACCATTATTTTTGTCTTACTGAGATTTACTGTCACGGCCCAGGTCTGACAGAAACTGTGCAGAATATCTAGGTGTTGCTGTAGGCCTCCTTGGTTGGGGACAGAAGCACCAGATCATCAGCAAACAATAGATATTTGACTTCAGATTCTAGTAGGGTGAGGCTGGATGCTGCAGACTGTTCTAGTGTCCTTGCCAATTAGTTGATATATATGTTGAAGAGGGTGGGGCTTAAGCTGCATCCCTGTCTCACCCCACAGCGGAAAGAAATGTGTGTGTTATTTGCCAATTTTAACCGCACACTTGTTGTTTCTCTCTCTCTCTCTCTCTCTCTCTCTCTCTCTCTCTCTCTCTCTCTCTCTCTCTCTCTCTCTCTCTCTCTCTCTCTCTCTCTCTCTCTCTCTCTCTCTCTCTCTCTCTCTCTCTCTCTCTCTCTCTCTCTCTCTCTCTCTCTCTCTCTCTCTCTCTCTCTCTCTCTGTCCTGATAGGGGTGTCAGTGGGCTGACTGTGAACGCTCTGAGAGACTCTGGGTTGAGGACGTTGATAAAGTAGTCTACAGTACTACTGCCAAGGGATGAGCTATAGGTGTACCTACCGTAGGAGTCCCCTCGAAGCCTACCATTGACTAGGTACATACCCAGCGTCCGACAGAGCTGCAGGAGTTGTGACCCGTTTTTGTTGGTTATGTTGTTGTAGTTGTGTCTAGGTGTGCATATGGGGGAGGGAATGCTGTCACCTTCAGGTAGCTGTTTGTCCCCTTGTGTGCTGAGGGTGTCAGGTTCTTGTTCAGTTCTTGCATTTTTTATTTTTTATTTGTACCTTTATTTAACTAGGCAAGTCAGTTAAGAACAAATTCTTATTTACAATGACGGCCTACACCGCCCAAACCCGGACGACTGTGCGCCACCCTATGGGACTCCCAATCACGGCTGGTTGTGATACAGCCTGGAATCAAACCAGGGGGTCTGTAGTGACGCCTCAAGCACTGAGATGCAGTGCCTTAGACCACTGAGATGCAGTGCCTTAGACCGCTGAGATGCAGTGCCTTAGACCGCTGAGATGCAGTGCCTTAGACCGCTGAGATGCAGTGCCTTAGACCGCTGAGATGCAGTGCCTTAGACCGCTGAGATGCAGTGCCTTAGACCGCTGAGATGCAGTGCCTTAGACCGCTGAGATGCAGTGCCTTAGACCGCTGAGATGCAGTGCCTTAGACCGCTGAGATGCAGTGCCTTAGACCGCTGAGATGCAGTGCCTTAGACCACTGAGATGCAGTGCCTTAGACCACTGAGATGCAGTGCCTTAGACCACTGAGATGCAGTGCCTTAGACCACTGAGATGCAGTGCCTTAGACCGCTGAGATGCAGTGCCTTAGACCACTGAGATGCAGTGCCTTAGACCGCTGAGATGCAGTGCCTTAGACCGCTGCGCCACTCGGGAGCCCATTTAGGTTGCCAGTGACTAGTACATGTCCCTGGGCCTGGAAATGATTGATTTCCCCCTCCAGGATGGAGAAGCTGTCTTCATTAAATAATGGGGATTCAAGTGGGGGGATATATGTAGCAGTAGTTGTTAGTCGTGGTTTGGCCTCAGATCAGTAAGTGTCCGCAGGTCTGGGACAGTGTCTTAATGGTCTGGGCAGGGTGTCTGTTGATCTGTTGAGCTGTTGCTCCTGTGTGAGTTGTTGTGGCTGCGATTGAGGACAATGGCCTTCAGGGTCCGGGCGAAGGTGGGCGCTGCTGCCTTGTATAGGTGGACCTGGTCCTAAAGGCTGTTCACGTCCAGGGTGGAGTGGTGGGCCAGGTAGACATTTGGTTTTGAGGCACAGTCACGGGAAATACTTGCGTTTACCCGCTGTATGGTAGCAGGGTGGAAGTATTTGTGTGGCAGCAGGGTGGAGATAACCACTTGTGCATTGGGGAAAGTAGAATAATATTTTTCAATCACTCCCTTGAGTGCTGTAGCCACCCTTTCCTGCTGTGCTCTCAGGTCGTTTGTGCCTGTGTGTATTATTATGTGGCTGGGTGATCCTAGTCGGTCCTCAGACAGAAGGTCTAGGGTGCGCTGGGTGTTTAGACACCAGACTTTAGACACTATGTGTTTGGGAAAAAGTTTATTTTCTTGTAAATATTTCCCGTTTGAGTCCATAAGGAGTACAACCTGTGGCTTGTGTGTGTCCTCAGTGGGTGTGGGGGTGTTGTCAGGAGGGCTATCAGGGTGGCTGACAGGGGGGGGTGCTCAGAGGAGGTGGGATCCCCAGGGCTTGGGGTTCCCCCTGGGCTTGGGTTCCCCCTGGGCTTGGGTTCCCCCTGGGCTTGGGTTCCCCCTGGGCTTGGGTTCCCCCTGGGCTTGGGTTCCCCCTGGGCTTGGGTTCCCCCTGGGCTTGGGTTCCCCCTGGGCTTGGGTTCCCCCTGGGCTTGGGTTCCCCCTGGGCTTGGGTTCCCCCTGGGCTTGGGTTCCCCCTGGGCTTGGGGCTTGGTCCTCTGTAGCTCAATTGGTAGAGCATGGCGCTTGTAACGTCAGGGTAGTGGGTTCGATCCCCGCGACCACCCATATGTAAAAATGTATGCACACATTTGTTGATTTGGATAAAAGCGTCTGCTAAATGGCATATTATTATTCATTTGTCTGTCCTGCTGTGATGTCGAAGGGCTATGGTCAGAGTCTGAGGTGGGCTGTTCTGCTTTCTTCTCTGCGGGGGTGGCCAGCTCTATAATGGGTTGTTCTCTGTCACACGCCATCCCCCTCATCCTCCCCTCCAACACTCTGATCCTCTCCTCTAGTGCTCTGTTCTTCTCCTGCTCCTGCTCTTTCTCCTGTTGATGTTGTCTCACCACAGTCCAGAGTGCAGACATGTCTCTCTCCACCTCCAGCTCTCCGGGTCTGGTTGAAGGGGTGTTGTTGAGCTGGACAATTTTTTGTGCTGAATGGAGTGTGTTCACCTGCTGTTCCAGCTCCACCGGCCTTACCTCCAGCTGGGTGAATGTATCCTTCATTTCAATGAGGGAGTAGTACTCTGTGCTGGGAGGTTGACTTTCCGCTTGGGGTTGCTCGTCTGTGGGGTTGTATAATGAAGAGATCTGGTCTGACACGCTTGGGGTGGGGGTATCTTTCTCTTTGATTATGTGAACGTCCAGCTGAATCTGTTTGGGGTTGCCCTGTACCATTACTGTTCCAGACTTATACAGGTTGACATTGGCTGACTCAGAGTCCTTGTTGTCTATTATCCAGAGTTTCCACCCATCGCTAACACCCCCCCCTTAACAGAGGGGTAGTGGGTTAATGTAGCACTGCGCATTGCCAGGGGATGGTCTGTGTGGATGATTAAGTTGCTTATATTCCCATTTCTATAATAGTCAGCAAAAAGTATCTCTTGATTTTCCATAAGGAGCTTCTTTTTGTACTCTTTCCATACCTTCTCATTTTTAACATCCAGGGGGTACTGTATTGTAATGACCTTTGAACAGCGGGAGGGGGCTTCAAAGGCCTCTGCATTTGGGTGGGGTAGGCTGTGGAACTCTCCTGCCATTGTTGGGCTAAAGGGCATTGACACCTCTCTCTTCAAACCTCAGTGCTAATTGAAGTTGCAGTCAGATATGTTCTGTCCCAGCAAGCTTGGTAGAGTTAACTTAGCATTCATTGTAATGTATTTTTTTTCTTGGCTTTAAAAGTAGCTTCAGAATAAATATGACTCACTCAGTTCCAGGTTGGATGGTGTTTTCAGGTTTATGTTGTTTGTTTGCATTTGCTGCATTTCTTGGAAATAATAATCTTTGGTAGTAGGAATCCTTTCAGGTAATTTTGTCCAAAATCAGGTTGTAGGTTTGGAGTTTTGATTTGGAGTGAAGGTTATGTTGTGGAGGGTAGCATCCTGTATATGTCACTGCCAAGAAATCAAAGTTAATCTATCTTTAAATCTATATTTTTGTAAAAACATGCTGAAAAGTGCGGGAGCTCATCTGCTCTCTGTCTCTCTCTGTCTCTCTCTCTCTCTCTGTCTCTTTCTCTCTCTCTCTCTCTCTCTCTCTCTCTCTCTCTCTCTCTCTCTCTCTCTCTCTCTCTCTCTCTCTCAGCCTCACAGCTGAGAGAGAGAGAGAGTGTCTTCTGGGTCCTCTGGGCTGTCATGATGCTCTGTGTCAGAAGCCTGGGACCAGTCATTTGTATGTAGTATATGTGCGCATGAGAAAACAGAGAGAGAGTGATGGGGGTAGGCACAGCTCAGTGTGTGTGTGTGTGTGTGAGTGTATGTCAGAGGACCAGCTATGTGTATCACCCCAGTGTTCAGCTCGTCTCTCAGCGCTCCGCTCGGCGCTGCCTGGCATAAACAAACGAGGGAGCAGATCAGCTACATCCTCACATGACAGCTGAACAAAAGGAGAAACAGAGCAGTGCACGTAGGAGCACATGTCGGCCTCCTCCACAACGGACAGAACAGAGCCACTCGGAGTGCTACACTAGCTGGCTGCATCCTGGCCTCTCACTGGGAGGATGTGACAGCTTATAGCTCTATACCGGCTTTAATTATTACTAGAAGAAGAAGAAGAAGAAGAAGAAGAAGAAGAAGAAGAAGAAGAAGAAGAAGAAGAAGAAGAAGAAGAAGAAGAAGAAGAGGTTGTTTGGTGAATGATGTATCTGTGACATATCTGAATGTGTTCCTGAGGTGAAGGCCTAGCACTCCCTCAACAGGCTCTTTGAAGAGAGAGAAAGTCTTGGGCCCATCTGGGGCTCAGAGCTGTGGCATTTGTGCTCCCTCTTAGGGATGGGCACGGTTATCCAAACTGACTTTAGTATTCCATTACTTGGGAGAGTATTCATTTTTATGCTTTGTCCAAAATGTTATAAAATTATCTGTGACATTTGCTACATAGCTTACAGCGATAGACCATTACATTTAACATTTTTATAAAACAACAGTTTTATGACTGTTTTTATGAGTGTACCCCATAAAAAACAGGTACAGGTAGCCTGTTGTTGTTGTCGGCCAATCAGAGCAGCACTACATTCAGAGGCTCCATGTGTAGCAAGTGAAGTAGGAGATTTCTAATCAATACAAAAAGGAATTACAATTACAGAATTAAGGTGGCTAAATGAGAAGGAGGTAGGCTGTTATTTCATATTAATGGAGTTGTTGTAGACAAGGACGGGAAGCTTAGCAAAATATCCTCAAACCCCCATATCTAAAACAGATCCAAAACCAGATCTAAAACCACCTACCCTCCAAAACCAGATCTAAAACCACCTACTATCTAAAACCAGTTCTAAAACTAGATCTAAAACCAGATCCAAAACCAGATATAAAACCACCAACCAGCCAAAAACAGATATAAAACCAGATCTAAAACTAGATCTAAAACCAGATCTAAAACCACCTACCATCCAAAACCAGATCTAAAACCACCCACAATCCAATACCAGATCTAAAACCAGATCTAAAATCCGATCTAAAACCATCTACCATCTAAAACCAGATCTAAAACCACCCACAATCCAAAACCAGATCTAAAACCAGATCTAAAACCACCTAACATCCAAAACCAGATCTAAAACCACCCACAATCCAAAACCAGATCTAAAACCAGATCTAAAACCACCTAACATCCAAAACCAGATCTAAAACCACCTACCAACAAAAAACCAGATCCAGAACCACCTACCATCCAAAACCAGATCTAAAACCACCTAACATCCAAAACCAGATCTAAAACCATCTACCATCCAAAACCAGATCTCTGAGCTTCTGAACCGTACAAAACTATAGTCTCATATCCTCACAAATAAATGAAACATTCTCATATTACAGCGAGTGAATGAGTGTTCTATACGCTGGGCCTTAATCCCCACAATGCCCTACTTCGATGGAACACCTGCGCCCCCAGGATCTGAACTAGAGACTAGACACACACACACAGGCCCACACACACACACACACACACACACACACACACACACACACCCCAGAGATACACACGACAGCACAACAGAACTGACTTTGATTCATCAACCAGTCAGCCTTTGTACCTGTGTGTGTGTTTGTCCCCTAATTGCAGCTTCCCCAGCATCTGCCACCTCGTTAGGAATATCAAGCCTGCTTTGTGTTGCGACACAACACAATGACAAAATAACTGAATGATAAAAAAAACAGGTATTTTTAATACGCACAGGACGCTTCTGTTCGGCAGATAAAATCACATTTGTTCTTGTTTTTTTACACGTTTTTTTATTTTTATCTGACTGAAAAGCATCAGAATCGTAATGGTTAAGACTGAGAGCGTCGTGTGGCTTGGGGACTGAGTGAGTGAGCAGAGTGAGCCAGGAAACACTCAATAAAACACAGATAAATGCATACAGCTGATAGACGTTCAGAGGGCCATTAATTTAAAGGAAGTGGAAGTGGGGAAATGATTTAGACTAAAAGCCTTTTAACAGTTGCAGCTCAAGGTGACAACGATGACGGCCAGGAATGAAAAAAATCATTTTTCTTTTCATGTTGTTGACAGCCAGAACTGAGCTGCTCTTCACACAGCAAACACTTAAACAACGTGAGAGAATATTCAACGCTGCGATGACAACGTGAGAGAATATTCAGTACTGCGATGACAACGTGAGAGATTATTCAGTGCTGCGATGACAACATGAGAGATTATTCAACGCTGCGATGACAACGTGAGAGATTATTCAACGCTGCGATGACAACGTGAGAGAATATTCAGTACTGCGATGACAACGTGAGAGAATATTCAGTACTGCGATGACAACGTGAGAGAATATTCAGTACTGCGATGACAACGTGAGAGAATATTCAGTACTGCGATGACAACGTGAGAGAATATTCAGTTCTGCGATGACAACGTGAGAGAATATTCAACGCTGCGATGACAACGTGAGAGAATATTCAACGCTGCGATGACAACGTGAGAGATTATTCAACGCTGCGATGACAACGTGAGAGAATATTCAGTTCTGCGATGACAACGTGAGAGAATATTCAATGCTGTGATGACAACGTGAGAGAGTATTCAGTGCTGCGATGACCGTGAGAATATTCAGTTCTGCGATGACAACGTGAGAGATTATTCAGTTTTGCGATGACAACGTGAGAGAATATTCAGTTCTGCGATGACAACGTGAGAGAATATTCAATGCTGCGACGACAACGTGAGAGAATATTCAATGCTGCGACGACAACGTGAGAGAATATTCAACGCTGCGATGACAATGTGAGAGAATATTCAATTCTGCGATGACAACGTGAGAGAATATTCAGTTCTGCGATGACAACGTGAGAGAATATTCAGTGCTGCGTTGAAAACGTGAGAGAATATTCAGCGCTGCGATGACAACGTGAGAGATTATTCAGTGCTGCGATGACAACGTGAGAGATTATTCAGTGCTGCGATGACAACGTGAGAGAATATTCAGCGCTGCGATGACTCACGTATCTGATGTATTTCCTCTCTCTGTGATTTGCATCACGTCTCTTTGTCTCAGCAGAGTATCATCATTATTGATGCTGGTGACTCATTCATATCAAATTTCACTTACAAAGTAATGACAGCATTTTAACACATTTTTATGTGACACAGTCTTTAATGCACATCTAAGACATTTATAGTTTAGCTTGTAATGCATGCTTGTAATTTCACAATTTAGCAATTCTGCACTGATGTCTTTAACAGCTTGCCAATGAAGTTGTAGACCCATTCTGCAACAGTAGTCACCTTCTGATATTGTTGCTATGCATTAGCATTGTTGATCACCAGGGTGACAGGGGCTGACATTACCAATGAGGCGGGGTTAAAGATAAACATCAGGACAACAGGTCCGATCAATCGCTTCCTTCTTTGGGGAGTCTCTTCCAGTCAGGATGGATGTCATACTGTACGCTAGGAATATAGAGGGACCTAGCCCTGGTGGAATCTGTATCAAGTCTCTCATAGTAGGAGTGGTGATATAGGATCAGTTTGCTTTTCAGATAACAGTGAATGAGATGACATGGACAGTGGTGACCTGATCCTAGATAAGCACTGCTACTCCGAGACGCTTGATAAATACGGTCCCTGAGTTACACTTTGTCTTTCTTCTAGAAACCCAGTGTTATCCAGGGAACATTCTGTTGTTATTAGCAGGATAAGCATCTTTAATATTTCTTCGAAATATGATCGGCAAATCGACAGAGAGGCATTGATCCCAGATAATGTAATGTGAACCTGCACTGTGTAAAGCTCAGTAACCTGAAGTACCAGGCTGGGTTAGGAGGGCCAATCTGGGTTAGGAGCGTTCAAGCTGGGTTAGGAGGGTTCGGGCTGGTTTAGGAGGGGCCAGGCTTGGTTAGGAGGGGCCACGGAGGGTTAGGAGGGTTCAGGCTGGGTTAGGAGGGGCCAGGCTTGGTTAGGAGGGGCCACGGAGGGTTAGGAGGGTTCAGGCTGGGTTAGGAGGGGATCAGACTGGGTTAGGAGGGTTCAGGCTGGGTTAGGAGGGTTCAGGCTGGGTTAAGAGGGTTCAGGCTGGGTTAGGAGGGTTCAGGCTGGGTTAGGAGGGTTCAGGCTGGGTTAGGAGGGGTTCAAGCTGGTTTAGGAAGGGCCAGGCTTGGTTAGGAGGGGCCACACAGGGTTAGGAGGGTTCAGGCTGGGTTAGGAAGGGTTCAGACTGGGTTAGGAGGGGTTCAGGCTGGGTTTGGAGGGGTTCAGGCTGGGTTAGGAGGGGTTCAGGCTGGGTTTGGAGGGGTTCAGG